>NC_080571.1:78744671-78747171 GCF_030247185.1 Malaya genurostris
TATGCCTCACTGTTCGAACCTGTGCAGCCAAGCCGTAGTGTACCGCACCATGGTTGGTCGACTCACATGGCATGCACCCCCTCCGGACCAAATTGACCATACGCTCAAAATGCATTTTTTGGGCTCAAAAGTCAATATTTTCGACGCATACGTTCCGAAATGTGGTCCCCCTATAGATAGATTTGTGGCCAAAACAGGCCAACTTTATCATGATTTGTAATAACTTTAACGCGTCGGTCCACCGCAACCAGCGGAACCGTATACTACGGTACCGTCAGTGAGACAACTATGCCTCGCATCGTGCGGCAGACCGACCGGAACGTAGAAGGCGGTTTCGCTGACATGCCCACTACAAGGGCCATTAATGGTTCATCATATGGCAAACTGATGGGAACATCTTAGACGAGTATGGGGATGTATCCCACTACAAGGGCCATTCATGCCACATCATATGGCAAACTGATGGGAACGTCTAAGGCAAGTATGGGGATGTATCCCACTACAAGGGCCATTCATGATACATCATATGGCAAACTGATGGGAACATCTTAGACGAGTATGGGGATGTATCCCACTACAAGGGCCATTCATGCCACATCATATGGCAAACTGATGGGAACATCTTAGACGAGTATGGTGATATATGGTAAATAAAAACTTGAAAAAAACTTAAAAAAAATAAGCACGTCATCGAACGATCAAGTCGTTCGAGACGTGCTATACAGTCCTAGTACGATACCTCCACTAGGTCATGTACTATCCACGGGACCGATTACCAGAGTAGAATCAGTTGGCAAGAGACATAGAATGTCGCACTATACCACTATATGGTATAGTGATATAGTGCGAAAAGTTTTACTGTCAGTGCTGAAAAAATTCGTTATCACAATGGTGACTCGAGCTTACATTGAGACAACACATATATCATCGTCCACCCAACGACGATTGTCGCTAATTGAATCATAACAAGTATCATGACTGCCGAACCCTTTCAGTATCATTGGAAATTGATTTCATGAAAATGTAAACAAAAGTTATCCCCCTATCACCCGGCGATGAGCCAGTGATAGACGACAATATTTGTCTCATTCGACATTCAGTTGAGCATCAACGGTATCATATTCATTCCTGAGAATCATCGTCAACCGGGTCGATTGGGCCCTTCCAATCATACGCAGTTCCCAGCGCCCTGGAGAATAAGTCTTTGTTTAATTTAATAAGTAAAATGTTTTCCAACGTATCTTTCCCAAGGCCAGTGCGTTGATTAGAGAGAACCAAGGCAAGGGCACTGAAAGACCGTTCAACAGAGACTTGGTTCGATGGTGTGGATAGTACAACCATTGCTACTGCATATATCTCTGGGTGCGTAGTCTTACGGCGCAACCAATGGTCCCACACGTTGTAGTTATGTTTTTGGCGTGGCTCTAGGTCCAAAGACTTAACTTGTTGAAGAAACCCGGTCTCGCAACCAAGATTCACGGATTCACCAAACATTTGCGTAAGATACTGATCAAAATCATCGGTAGACTCTGACGATTCTCTACTTGTACTAGCCGGTGTTTTACCCAGTTGGCAGATACGTTCCCATGTATCGACTATGTATTGCTGAATTTTATCTTTTTCCTCAGCCGTGAATATTTTAGAACCTCGATAGTTGAACCTTGGATCCAGGTATAATGCCATCTGAACCGCCTTCAATTGGCGCAAAATGTTCAATCTATTGTTCAACGACCGAAGTAAATGGGGACTGAAAGAGTTTTCGCGAACTTTCTGTACCTCACTCGTTGCCATCAGCCATGCCATATAGAAGTCAGATAACGACACGTGCTTCTCTTGCATTTGCTTTGTGCAGATGTACAACGGCTTAAACGTATCATAGTAATGCTCAATGAACGACCATTGATTGGAAAGGTCTAGTTCGGGAAAATTATCGGCCAACTGGTTAAAAAACCTTTTTTGGTGTACGAACGATTCCATCATTTTGAATATACCACCCCATCGTGTCCTACTCCAGACGGGTGGGTATGAAGCATCGTAGCTTTCAAACTCTGACCGGTACTTCACCAGCTTACATTTTCTAGCAACAGCAGTGATGGCTCGGATAGACTCATCGGATTTATCAACAACATCCAGTATTGCAAGCTGTAAGGTATGCACGGCACATCTCACAAGAGTAATCCTTTCGGACAGTTCATTGGCCAGTTCAGCAGTAACGTTTCGTTCACACTGTTTATCATCCTCTATCACATCCGACTCATCCAGCTCATCTATGTTCGTACCATCAGCCTGCTGCTCTGTAGGCATTACGTACGTATCATTGTTTAATTTTCTAACCGTTGCCACCATATTAGCCCCATTGTCGCATGTCACGGAAAATATGTTCTCAAGAGATAGCCCATAGTCGGCCAAAGTATCCATAACTTTTGATTTCAAGAACACCGCTGTTTGACTTTCTTTGATTTCGATCATACCAAGGGTACGAATGACCACCTGCTCGTCT
>NC_080571.1:78757171-78759024 GCF_030247185.1 Malaya genurostris
ATTATGCCTCACTGTTCGTACCTGTCCAGCCAAGCCGTAATGTACAACATCATGTTTGGACTCGCTCATATAGCCATTATGCCTCACTGTTCGAACCTGTGCAGCCAAGCCGTAGTGTACCGCACCATGGTTGGTCGACTCACATGGCATGCACCCCCTCCGGACCAAATTGACCATACGCTCAAAATGCATTTTTTGGGCTCAAAAGTCAATATTTTCGACGCATACGTTCCGAAATGTGGTCCCCCTATAGATAGATTTGTGGCCAAAACAGGCCAACTTTATCATGATTTGTAATAACTTTAACGCGTCGGTCCACCGCAACCAGCGGAACCGTATACTACGGTACCGTCAGTGAGACAACTATGCCTCGCATCGTGCGGCAGACCGACCGGAACGTAGAAGGCGGTTTCGCTGACATGCCCACTACAAGGGCCATTAATGGTTCATCATATGGCAAACTGATGGGAACATCTTAGACGAGTATGGGGATGTATCCCACTACAAGGGCCATTCATGCCACATCATATGGCAAACTGATGGGAACGTCTAAGGCAAGTATGGGGATGTATCCCACTACAAGGGCCATTCATGATACATCATATGGCAAACTGATGGGAACATCTTAGACGAGTATGGGGATGTATCCCACTACAAGGGCCATTCATGCCACATCATATGGCAAACTGATGGGAACATCTTAGACGAGTATGGTGATATATGGTAAATAAAAACTTGAAAAAAACTTAAAAAAAATAAGCACGTCATCGAACGATCAAGTCGTTCGAGACGTGCTATACAGTCCTAGTACGATACCTCCACTAGGTCATGTACTATCCACGGGACCGATTACCAGAGTAGAATCAGTTGGCAAGAGACATAGAATGTCGCACTATACCACTATATGGTATAGTGATATAGTGCGAAAAGTTTTACTGTCAGTGCTGAAAAAATTCGTTATCACAATGGTGACTCGAGCTTACATTGAGACAACACATATATCATCGTCCACCCAACGACGATTGTCGCTAATTGAATCATAACAAGTATCATGACTGCCGAACCCTTTCAGTATCATTGGAAATTGATTTCATGAAAATGTAAACAAAAGTTATCCCCCTATCACCCGGCGATGAGCCAGTGATAGACGACAATATTTGTCTCATTCGACATTCAGTTGAGCATCAACGGTATCATATTCATTCCTGAGAATCATCGTCAACCGGGTCGATTGGGCCCTTCCAATCATACGCAGTTCCCAGCGCCCTGGAGAATAAGTCTTTGTTTAATTTAATAAGTAAAATGTTTTCCAACGTATCTTTCCCAAGGCCAGTGCGTTGATTAGAGAGAACCAAGGCAAGGGCACTGAAAGACCGTTCAACAGAGACTTGGTTCGATGGTGTGGATAGTACAACCATTGCTACTGCATATATCTCTGGGTGCGTAGTCTTACGGCGCAACCAATGGTCCCACACGTTGTAGTTATGTTTTTGGCGTGGCTCTAGGTCCAAAGACTTAACTTGTTGAAGAAACCCGGTCTCGCAACCAAGATTCACGGATTCACCAAACATTTGCGTAAGATACTGATCAAAATCATCGGTAGACTCTGACGATTCTCTACTTGTACTAGCCGGTGTTTTACCCAGTTGGCAGATACGTTCCCATGTATCGACTATGTATTGCTGAATTTTATCTTTTTCCTCAGCCGTGAATATTTTAGAACCTCGATAGTTGAACCTTGGATCCAGGTATAATGCCATCTGAACCGCCTTCAATTGGCGCAAAATGTTCAATCTATTGTTCAACGACCGAAGTAAATGGGGACTGAAAGAGTTTTCGCGAACTTTCTGTAC
>NC_080571.1:78769524-78772024 GCF_030247185.1 Malaya genurostris
ATGTCCATACGTCCAGAGTAGATTTGCCCCTGGCAACTTCATCCGTCACTTTCGTACCGTACATACGGAACGTGCATGTGCAAACAATCTCCTTACAATTGCCTATCCAATGGAGAAGAAGGAAAGAGTAATTCCTAAGCGTTTGATAGCTATTGACCGGCAGTTACTAATTGCGTCAGCAGTTAAGCTGACGACCTTCCATCATCTTCCTATTTCCTGCTTCGAGTGGGAAGGCTTCAAAGACTTACTGAAACCGATTACAACGACTCTTGGGTGCACTTTGAACCGTGTCACAATGAAATGTCATCTCTCGAAGACTGCCTGTCGTCTAAAAGAAATGTTGATAGATGAGATGAAAGGCAAGCTCGTCTGCTTGAAAATAGATTCTGCTGCCCGACACAATCGCCATATCTTAGGCATCAATGTACAGTATGCCCTAGACGAGCAGGTGGTCATTCGTACCCTTGGTATGATCGAAATCAAAGAAAGTCAAACAGCGGTGTTCTTGAAATCAAAAGTTATGGATACTTTGGCCGACTATGGGCTATCTCTTGAGAACATATTTTCCGTGACATGCGACAATGGGGCTAATATGGTGGCAACGGTTAGAAAATTAAACAATGATACGTACGTAATGCCTACAGAGCAGCAGGCTGATGGTACGAACATAGATGAGCTGGATGAGTCGGATGTGATAGAGGATGATAAACAGTGTGAACGAAACGTTACTGCTGAACTGGCCAATGAACTGTCCGAAAGGATTACTCTTGTGAGATGTGCCGTGCATACCTTACAGCTTGCAATACTGGATGTTGTTGATAAATCCGATGAGTCTATCCGAGCCATCACTGCTGTTGCTAGAAAATGTAAGCTGGTGAAGTACCGGTCAGAGTTTGAAAGCTACGATGCTTCATACCCACCCGTCTGGAGTAGGACACGATGGGGTGGTATATTCAAAATGATGGAATCGTTCGTACACCAAAAAAGGTTTTTTAACCAGTTGGCCGATAATTTTCCCGAACTAGACCTTTCCAATCAATGGTCGTTCATTGAGCATTACTATGATACGTTTAAGCCGTTGTACATCTGCACAAAGCAAATGCAAGAGAAGCACGTGTCGTTATCTGACTTCTATATGGCATGGCTGATGGCAACGAGTGAGGTACAGAAAGTTCGCGAAAACTCTTTCAGTCCCCATTTACTTCGGTCGTTGAACAATAGATTGAACATTTTGCGCCAATTGAAGGCGGTTCAGATGGCATTATACCTGGATCCAAGGTTCAACTATCGAGGTTCTAAAATATTCACGGCTGAGGAAAAAGATAAAATTCAGCAATACATAGTCGATACATGGGAACGTATCTGCCAACTGGGTAAAACACCGGCTAGTACAAGTAGAGAATCGTCAGAGTCTACCGATGATTTTGATCAGTATCTTACGCAAATGTTTGGTGAATCCGTGAATCTTGGTTGCGAGACCGGGTTTCTTCAACAAGTTAAGTCTTTGGACCTAGAGCCACGCCAAAAACATAACTACAACGTGTGGGACCATTGGTTGCGCCGTAAGACTACGCACCCAGAGATATATGCAGTAGCAATGGTTGTACTATCCACACCATCGAACCAAGTCTCTGTTGAACGGTCTTTCAGTGCCCTTGCCTTGGTTCTCTCTAATCAACGCACTGGCCTTGGGAAAGATACGTTGGAAAACATTTTACTTATTAAATTAAACAAAGACTTATTCTCCAGGGCGCTGGGAACTGCGTATGATTGGAAGGGCCCAATCGACCCGGTTGACGATGATTCTCAGGAATGAATATGATACCGTTGATGCTCAACTGAATGTCGAATGAGACAAATATTGTCGTCTATCACTGGCTCATCGCCGGGTGATAGGGGGATAACTTTTGTTTACATTTTCATGAAATCAATTTCCAATGATACTGAAAGGGTTCGGCAGTCATGATACTTGTTATGATTCAATTAGCGACAATCGTCGTTGGGTGGACGATGATATATGTGTTGTCTCAATGTAAGCTCGAGTCACCATTGTGATAACGAATTTTTTCAGCACTGACAGTAAAACTTTTCGCACTATATCACTATACCATATAGTGGTATAGTGCGACATTCTATGTCTCTTGCCAACTGATTCTACTCTGGTAATCGGTCCCGTGGATAGTACATGACCTAGTGGAGGTATCGTACTAGGACTGTATAGCACGTCTCGAACGACTTGATCGTTCGATGACGTGCTTATTTTTTTTAAGTTTTTTTCAAGTTTTTATTTACCATATATCACCATACTCGTCTAAGATGTTCCCATCAGTTTGCCATATGATGTGGCATGAATGGCCCTTGTAGTGGGATACATCCCCATACTCGTCTAAGATGTTCCCATCAGTTTGCCATATGATGTATCATGAATGGCCCTTGTAGTGGGATACATCCCCATACTTGCCTTAGACGTTCCCATCAGTTTGCCATATGATGTGGCATG